>NC_060195.1:34628088-34648088 GCF_021184085.1 Oncorhynchus gorbuscha | reverse complement strand
GCGTTGTGTGTCGTGATGAGTTTCTTCTGTTATGGACCCTCCTGCCCACTTCCCTCTGCTGTGTAAGAAGGTCTTGAGGATCTGTCTCTGTACAGGAAATGACCACAAGCAGACCTGGCCCGCTGCAGGTGTGCCCATCTCATCTTCCATTCCATCACAAAAAAAATCTAGAAATAAATAAATAACGCCTCAAAATTTACAATTGGTCCACTAAACAGGTCCATCAGATACTGGTTATGATCCAGTCAGATCTTTGCTGTGACAGAGCTCCAGTGTGTCCGTGCACAGGTTCCTCTCTCTCTCTCGCTCTTCCCCTCTCCCCTCAGCCAGCCAGCGTGTACAGCCTGATCCTGCTGTCACTGCCGAGCGGTGTGTCTAAGGCGGCGGCCCGTGTGCTGGAGGAGGATATGAGGGCTAATATGAGGATGGCCTGTCCATCATCACAGCCGCAGTGAGTCAGCACCAATCACGCCCCCGCACCCCCCAGCGCCCCCGCACTGTCATTACCACCCCTCATCCCTTCGCCCCCCTCCGCCCACTGCTGCTGCCCTGAAAGCATCTCCTGTTTGTTTTTATCAATGGGCTTTCAGCACCACTTCAATTAGCAGATGCTTCCATTCACCATCCCCTTCCTGCCAATTTGAATGGTAATGTGCTGTACAAGCCATCACTCTGCTGTTGAACAAGCCATCACTCTGCTGTTGAACAAGCCATCACTCTGCTGTTGAACAAGCCATCACTCTGCTGTTGAACTAAGAGCTTTATTGAATGTTATTGAAGCATTACCAAGCTTTATGTTCACAGGCACATTTTCATATGCAGTTGCTACTCGAACCGCTGCCATGCAGATTTTCCATTCCACCACCTTGAAATTGATACATTAAAACAATAGATGGACAAGCGCCTAAAAAGGACAAGTTTACCCAAAATCCAGAAACTCCCAAGTGATTCCATATATTTAAACTAGTTCAGTGGAGTTTTCCCTCTCCCCCATCTCTCCCTGTAGTGCTGTCACGTGACTCGTGGAGTTTACCCTCTCTCCCTATAGTGCTGTCACGTGACCCGTGGAGTCCCCCCTCTAGTGCTGTCACGTGACTCGTGGAGTTTCCCTCCCTCCCCCCTCCTCCCCGTAGTGCTCCCTGTTTCCCCCCTCCCTATAGTGCTGTCACGTGACTCGTGGAGGTCCCCCCCCCTCTCTCCCTATAGTGCTGTCACGTGACTCGTGACGTTGCTGGGTGCAGGCCCCGCTCCGCTCCATTGCCAGTCAATTCATTATTCAGAAATCTGCAAAGTTTGGACAAATTTTTATAAAGCCTATGGCCGAATTAGCTATTTTTCAGCTTTGAGTCAGGAAATGTGTACATTTCCACCTACGAAGTGTGATTATTTTATATAATTATTTTATGTAGCCGACTGCTACAGCAGTGGAGATGGGTAACAACTGTGCATGTGCGTTCTCGGGGGAATCAACGCTACGTAGAAACGGCACGTAATGCCCTAATTCGCAGATCAACAGAAAAGTGAAGACAACTTTACACATTTTCAGTGGTGTAAAAATACTTTCAAGTTCTATTTAAGTAGATTTTTTTGGTAGCTGTACTTTACTGTTTATATTTTTGACAACTTTTACTTTTACTTCAATACATTCCTAAAGATAATAACATACTTTTTACTCCATACATTTTCCCTGACACCCAAAACTACTCGTTACATTTTGAATGCTTAGCAGGACAGGAAAATGGTCCAATACACACACTTATCAAGATAACATCCCTGGTCATCCCTACTACCTGATCTGGCGGATTCACTAAACACAAATGCTTTGTTTGTAAATGATGTCTGAGTGTTGGAGAGTGCCCCTAGTCAGTAAATTAAAAAAACAAGAAGATGGTGCCGTCTGGCTTGCTTATATAAGGAATTTCAAATGATTTATGCTTTTACTTATCAGACTTAAGTACATTTTAGCAATTACATTTACTTTTGATACTTAAGTATATTTAAAACCAAATACTTTTAGACTTTTACTCAAGTAGTATTTTACTGGGTGACTTTCACTTTTACTTGAGTCATTTTCTATGAAGGTATCTTTGACTTTTACTCCAGTATGACAATTGGAGACGTTTTTCACCCCTGCACATTATACAAAGTAAACAAGAACCTACAAATATGTCTGACGATGAAAACTTGCGAGTGATGAAGAAAACTACTGGAGGGGCGCCCAGCTGTTATTTAACCTGCATTATTTGAGCCTGAGTATTAGGATGAAGAATTGAGGCAAATTGAGCTTCAGACATCTAGCCACCATAGCAGCAGCTAGACCACAGCCCCAACCCATCCACAGGATCACCACCCTTACAGAAAGCATTGCAGTTTTGAAACTGCAGTAAAAGTGCAGTAACTGCATTTGATTGTGGTATTTTGCAGGCTGTAATTGCAGTTATACTGCACTCTAGCTGCAATAACACTGCAAAATTACTGTTATTTTGGACGCAGTATGTGCAGCATACTGCAGTTGTACTGTAATATTCTTTCGTAAGGGCACAGACTGGTGGTGCAGTTGTGGCAATTGAGCTCCAATGCCGCGAATGAGGAATCTTTGTGCTGCAGATAATTCGAATATGTGACTACAATTCTTACAGAAATGGAGAAACGTGATGATGAGTTGCAGTTAGTTTGTTTTAGTGACGACAGGGATATTGCTGCCCACATAAACCCTGATGTCCTGAAAACATATTTACATGTTGGAGACAGCTGGGCCAATTGGACAGTTCTCTACCGGGTAAGTAGCTAAACTTTACTTTATAGAATGAGCGCTTATCATAAACCTCTATGAATGGGTCGTTAGTGGATTTTATGTTTTCATATTAGCCCAAAACACAGAGTGTGCAAAACATGAAGAACTTCTGCTCTTTCTTGACAGACAGACAGACAGACAGACAGACAGACAGACAGGCAGACAGGGGGAGGGGGTTGTTGCAACTCAATATTAGGAATGTTTGGTAGCCTATGTTAATTTATCGCAATGTTTCTCCCCTCGTCCTAAATACATAGGGTACATACGCTAACCTGTAGAGCACACAGGCCGATGTCTAAGCGATATGGTGCAATGGTAATAACACAATAAGGACACCTCGAACTTCAAGAATCAGGCTAGGCTACATACCTCCGCATGCTTGCTTTGTCGCTTTCTCTTCTCAAACGACTATTTGTACTTTGGCACTGCGCCAGAACCAGTCCATGGATCCAGTAACAACATCCGCATTTTTTTTTGTATCCTTTGGTTTTCTGTCCCCTTCATTTCAGACACCGTATCTCGTTAATATGCATCGTCGCTGAAGTGCTTGCTACACACGCAGTGATGCAATGTTGGCTGGAGGAGTATTTACATCGTATTTACCATTTCGAATGGCTGCATCTCTTCATATCTTTTATCGGAAAACACTGAAATGTGGTGCCTTGATTTCCAGTATAAAGTGCAGCCCCGGACCAAATACCCAGCTTACTCTTGCTGCCATCTCTTTACTTTGCGTAACTAACTTTACCAGCGATATACCAGTGGCGACCCGTCATTCAGGGCAGGTGGGGCTGTTTTGAGCGCCACATTTTTAGCAACAACAAAAAAAGATATATATTTATTTTGGGGGGGGCTGCCTGTTTTGCATGTTATATTGACATTAATACGTGTCACATACCAGTTTGCAAACAATGAAAAAAATATATATAATAGAGTTAATAAACCCAAATACAAACATGGACTCTTTTTTGTTTTATTGAGTAAGGGAGCTCCAAAATGAAGGTGTTTCAGCCTAGCTCAGTGCTTTCTGTGGTGGTGGGGCAAGCCAGCAGAAAATACAGAGCGCTGTGTCGTGAATGGCTCAGTGTTCTGTCACTCATGGGGACACTACGTCACCGCCAAGTCTAAGGGTAGAGCTTGAAAATTCTAGCCCTTTGGGTGCTGCCATATAGTTATATCAGAAGTAGCCATCCAAGAAGGCTCAAGGTCATTGGTCACAGATAAAATTACATCAAATCACGTTATATCTACAGTAGCTTTGATTGGACTGAGGTCAATATCATACTTAGCTAGCAGTCATCATCATGAATCATGTCGACAAATCTACTGGCAAATCCTTTTTAATCCTTGTCATATGAAGAGAAATAATGAAGAGAAATTATAGATAAAACGTTTCGATGCTCATCGGCCATTAACATTACACAACAAGTTGGAAATCGTAAATTCAACAATGAGTGGTTTGGAAGGAATCAGTGGCCAACTGCAAGCATTGCAAAGCAATCATTAGCCTGCTATTCAGCAGAGTGGCTGTGTGGTCCCAAGTCTAAGATTAAAGGTTTATTTTCCTAGTTTAAAATGATAAACATTCAACATTGGCCATGCTGTCAATGAAGCATGATTTGTGCCGCGTTCAAAACAACAGTTAACTCGGAACTGCAAAATCTGACTTTAGTGAGTTCAAGACAACTGAGAACTCGGGAAAAATGAGCTACGACTGGGAAAATACGTTTTGAACTTTCATCCAAATCTGAATTGTAAATCGGGAACTCTGGCCTCTTTCTAGAGCTACGACCTAAATATCACTGACGTCATCATGATTTGACCTTTTTTTTTCCTCTGCGTTCCCAGTTGTCTTGAAAACACCATCAATCCAGAGAATGCCAGACTTTGATGACAAAGTTTGATGACAAAATTTGCCCACAAAAGACCGCTGTGCCACCTTCCTGTTCAAGTGAGCACATCACAACAAGGTGAGTCCAAAAATGTATTGTATGCTGCTGCATAAATTATGTAATATGCCAGCCACTGTGGCTAAGAAAGTAATACTGAGTGTATGTTGTCTAGTAAGCTGTTAGTAGCCCATGTGCCCGACCCTAATAATTTGGTTTATTTTCACATCTTAATTTCACCTTCTGTTCTGACTTGGTGGTGCACATGTAGCCTATAACCAGTTTTTGAGAAATGTAACATTGTAAGAGCTTTCATTGTCTGCTTACATGCCCTCTTTATTTATTTTACGGTTCTGACTTGGTGTACAGGGAGGACACTGTAAGAACGGCCCATGTTCTGAATGCTGTCGCTGTACATTTCAAAAGTGCTGAACAAATAGTTATATTGACTACGTCGGTCCTAGCTCGCTCATTAAGGTCTTAATCGAAATTACGGATTGCTTCTTATCTGCTTGTTGTCCCCAAATGTCATAGTTTGTACATTTCGATTATCAGTAGAAACCACATTTGTTTAAGCAAGTCAGCCATATCTGCTATGTTTTTTTTAATGGCAGTAAATGAGGCTGAATGAACTGTTTCGCTGCCAGACAAGGCTCCGCTGATAGCCAGGTGTTGCAGTGGTATAAGGTGTTAGGACTGCTGTTGGGACTCTGCTGTTGGGACAGCTTTATGTAGGCCCTAACAGTGTGTGGGCAGCGTTTGTCGCCGTTATAGTACAATTCATGTATTGTTTAGTGTTGTGTTGTGTAGTGGCTTTGCTGGCATGCATCCCACTTTTTTTTCGTCGCCCCACCAAGATGTACATGCTAAAATCGCCACTGGGTATACCTAAATCTATCAACATTCGCATCAGCTCGTCCCTCACGAGCTCCATATAAGGGAATACCGTTTCTAAGTTAAAAAAAAATAAAAAATATAAAAAATATGCCATTTAGCAGACGCTTTTATCCAAAGCGACTTACAGTCATGTGTGCATACATTCTACGTATGGGTGGTCCCGGGAATCCCACTACCCTGGCGTTACAAGCGCCATGCTCTACCAACTGAGCTACAGAAGGACCACACATTTAATTACACAAATCAGGTAATACTTTTGACAAAAATAGTTAAATCGGCCATATGCTTTCAATAAAACAACGAATTTGTCCACACTGCGCGGATTTCAGAATAATGAATTCATTGTCAACGGAGCAGAGCAACGAGTCACGTGACCCAGTTTTTCGTTGTCCAAACACTTAAAAGACGCACCCTATCCCCTCAGCCCTCAAATTAAGTGGACACTCTGATGACGTATGACGAGTATACACTTGCAGGGCAAGGGGGAAAGGAATGATGAAAACATTTTTTTTATTCAAATACAGTTCAACAATTTACATTCTTACATCATAAATGTAAATTAAATTAAATGTATATGTAAATGTAAATCATACAAAACAGAATGCAGGTATTAATGAGAAAATACTGGGGAAAAATAATAAAATAAAAAAATAAAATAAAAACAATTCTAATGCAATTGTAAAAAATCTTATTGTAATGATTTAGGAAAATGTTATTCTTGTTATTGTTCACTAGAGTTAATGTTTTAATTAAATAGTTGAATTCCAAAAAATAATTTGGTGTAGAATTTTGGAATTTTTGTTTGTGTATGAAGTATTTGGCAACAAGAATTTTAAAAAGTACAATCATTTCAGTGGTCTTGTTATCATTGCAATAGTAACATATGATATCTTTCATGTCAAAAACATGGGCAGTGTTCATAATGGTAAATAAGTATTTTGCAAGGTTTTCCCAAAATTCTGACACAAATTTACATTCAAAGAACAAGTGAGACAGATTCTCACCTTCTTTTTCACAGAAAACGCAGGTATCATCATTGGCCACAAATTCGGATATCATAGAATTACATGGATATATCTTGTGTACAATTTTGAAGTGCACTTCCTTAACTTTGGTATACAATATTTGTAAGGTCTTAACCATGCATTTTTCCAGACAATGTCAAGAATAAGCATGTTCCAGAAAAAAATTCCTCTCTGTGTAAGTTGGTTTTGTGAATGAAGAAATTGTCTTATATATTTATTACAACAAGATTTCTCAAGTAAGCCCATGCCTTCCAATCTGATTTCTGGATAAACTTTGTGATTGTTACCAAAGCTAAGATGAGTTTTAATTTGTGTAGTTAGACCACTGGGGACGGCTTTGATCACAGAAACAAACTCTCTGAAAGGTATTGGAAGCTCTTTCAATGTCATAAATTGTTCATATGTGAGAATATTACCCTTGTTGTCGAAAATATGAAGAACAAAGTCAATATTCCTCTCATGCCAGCTGGGGTAGAACAATGACTTATTCCTTATAGTTATGTCTGAATTATTCCACAAAATAGTTTTATGTGGGGAAGAATTGTGCAGGAAACATATTTTCCAGGCCATTAAAGCTTGTTGGTGAAACCTAGCCAATTTAGCAGGTAATCTTTCAGGAATATAATTACATTTCAGTAAAAATGGAAGACCTCCCAATTTATTAAACACATTATTTGGAATGAAATACCATATTGAATCAGTATTGATCAAACATTTTTTCAACCAGTTTATTCTGAAAGTGTTATTTATGTCAACAAAATCCAACACTTCTCGACCGCCTTCAGCTCTTTTGTTAGAAAGAACTGATTTCTTTTTAGTTTGAGATTTATTTTTCCAGATGAAGTCAAGAAAGGTCTTATTGATCTCTTTACAAGAAGCAGGATTTACACATAACGATAATGAGGGGTACACAAAAGGAGACAGTCCCTCTGCCTTGGACAGAAGTATAGAAAGATCTCTTTATAGCCAATTATTAAATATATTTTTTAGTTCTCTTCATTTTAGGAGAGAAATTCAAATGTCTGACTAAGTGGTTTTTTGACAGATGTATTCCTAAATATTGAACACAGTCCTTTACAGGAATATTTTCTATTTCTTTATCATCAGAGTCAAATAAACATAAGATTTTACATTTAGAAACATTCAGTTTTAATCCTGATGCAATAGGAAATGCAGTTATAGCATTAAGGGCGACCTGGTCTTTATCTCTTAAGAAAAGAGTAGTATCATCAGCCAGTTGGGACATTTTGATTTCTTTGTTAAAAATGGTTCAGCCATACACATGTGCATTATTCAGAATATCTAGAGATAGAAGTTCCACAACCAAAATGAATAAAAATGGGGAAATTGGGCATCCCTGTCGTACACGTCTGTTGATACTGAATCTTTTGGAAGTATTAAGGTTTAGTAGCACAGAACTATTTATATCTTTGTAAAACATGCAAAGTACTTTAATAAAATGTAAAATGTTCACCAAATCCAAAAAGTGTAAGAGAACCTAAAGAGAAATTCATGTTCAATTGTGTCAAAGGCTTTACAGAAGTCCAAATATAATACAACCACATCTGAGTCAATTGCATCTGAATAATCCAAAAAGTCCAAGACTAAACGAATGTTAGAACTTATGTGACGACCCTTCATAAATCTCGTTAGAGTCTCATTTATAATGGTATCTATTCCTTTCTTGAATCTTTTGGCATAAACCAGAGCAATCAATGTGTAATCAATATTTAATAAAGTAATTGGTCTCCAATTGTCAATGAGAGAAGGGTCTTTATTGGGCTTCGGAATCAACGAAATAAGGCAATGTTTCATAGTGGAGACCATTTCCCCATTTTTAATGCAATCTTGAAACATATTGAAAATCGGGTCTTCTAGTAACTCCCAAAACTGTCTATAGAATTCAACTGACAGGCCATCAGGGCCAGGTGATTTCATCTGACAGGCCATCAGGGCCAGGTGATTTCATCTGACAGGCCATCAGGGCCAGGTGATTTCATCTGACAGGCCATCAGGGCCAGGTGATTTCATCTGTCAGGCCATCAGGGACAGGTGATTTCCCTTTTTTCATTGAAATCAGAGCCTCTCTAATTTCCCCAATTGACACATCTTCCTGAAATTGAGAGCTGTAAAGGTTTTCATAAAAGGAATTGACAAATGATGATATTGCAATGGGATCTTTGCATAAAACATCATTCATTTTGAGTGCAGTTATAGATTTTCTTTTGTAGTTTCTCTTTTGAAGTGCATAAAAAGTAACTAGTGTTTCTTTCCCCCTCTTCAATCCACTTTGCTCTTAACCTTACAAAGGCACCCATTGCCAGATCCGTGTAAAGCTGTTCTAATTCTAGTTGTAAAGATTTGAATACAGACTCGTCTTCTTCAGACAAATTATCTTTCTTCAGAAAACAGTCAATCTTGCTCATCATCTCCCTTTCTCTAAGGTTCTTTAATTGCATCAGCTCTTTGCCGCGTTTAAATGCTACCACTCTGAATTTATATTTGAAAAATTCCCATCTACTTCCATGACCCAAGTCTTTTCTTGCAAAAAGGAGGAATGATTTGTGAATGGGCCACCCTTGGCCGGAAATTCGTCACTCGTTCATCCCGGGATGATTGTGTTTTTAGCCACCGGTAGCTTTATATGCGCTAGTCAATTATGAGTGCATGTCTATATATAAATTATTAATATACGCCTACTGTATGATAGTTAGCTAACTAACGCTAGCCTGCATAGCTGGAACTTCTGAAGAAGGAAAATTATTTATTTCTACAATTTCCAAAAGATAACCAAACAAAAACATGTACTTTTTACGAGACATGTTTGTGCCGTCATGGTCATTAGAAGCACAATGTAACTTATTTGCATTCGTTTGTACTTACACTTGTATGTTGACTTCTCCATTGATGTTGTTTTTAAGTTTTCGCGGACTTTTCTTAGCAGATGTACAAACGTCGCAAATTGAATTATGGGGTGTTTCAGGCCCCGGAGTGAACATACTTGTACACCTGCAAAGCCGAATAAAACGAGGGCTGAGGGGCTTCCGTTGCAAACTGCCCTTGCTTGGCTAATCATTTGGACCGCCCGCCAAGATGGCGACAGGGATTTCCCCAAGGGCATAAGGCAAGGGACGAGGGTGTGTCTTATCAGTGTTTGGACCGCCGCCCCGGTGTTCCAGCATAGCTCTACATCACAGCACTACAGGGAGAGATGGGGAAACTCCACTGAACTAGTTTCAATGTATGGATTCACCTGGAAGTTTCTGGATTTTGGGAAAACTTTTCCTTTAAATCAATATACATCAAAATCACATTTGAGTCTTCCTCAACAACTCTAACACTTGCTGTCATGTCATTCCCAGACTAACTATAGACATTAAAAGCCCATTCATATGCATACCTGGACTCTGAGGCCATCATCACAGGTGCTTCTAGACAGGTGGACTGCGGCAGCATGAATGTGTTTGTTGTCTCCTCTCCAGCCTGAGGACTTCCCTAAGATGGAGATCTTGTGGCAGCTGACCTGCGCCTGGAACACAGGCATCCTGCTTTACAGCCTGGCCGAGTGCCCTGAGGGGTGCTGTGGCCTGGGCATGAGCTTCCTCCGCTGCCTGGGCTCCCTGCAGGAGAGCTACCATACACAGGTACTACTGACTGTCTGAGGGAGGAGACAGCAGTGGAGTGTGACAGGGCTGAGTCAAATGAGAGGTTTTGGCCCATGGAATATTGAATTGTAATTTTAAAAAATGTAATCTTTATTTAACTAGGCAAGTCCGTTAAGAACATTCTTATTACTGATAAGATGTCTTAAGAAAAGTTTGGTTGTATACCTGTAAATGAAAAGAGATATAGACCTAGCCATTTGTTTCTTAGATTGCTAATATCCAGTATTGTTTGTCCACAGATGTCAGATCTGTAAACAGGTCCTGGATAGTCTGGACAAAGCCAAGAAGAACCTCCTCTTGGAGTAGTGATTTGAGCTGGTAGAGCTTTGCAGAGCTCTTTTACTGTCTGGCACCTGATATTATCCATGTGGTAGCTGGGATGGTAGTTTACTATATGATGTCTCACTGGTTCTTGTATGACTGGTCTCCAGTTTAGTCAGCTCCTCCAGGATGTCAGTTGCATCCTGTCCTCCCCCAATATTTCCATCACTTTCCCTATGGAGAGTTCAGATAACCGTTTCTACTTAATGTTTTGGTACTTCTGCACATGAATGGACTTTATTTTAAGCCTCTTGCATATATTACATTCATATGAATTTTACATGTAAAAATGTCATTTGTCTTAATTAAACAAATCATCTTAAACTGCCAATACCAGTGGACTCAAATAAAACACATCAAAATCATATAACCGAGTCACATATTTTATTATTTTCAAACAAATTAACTCTTGTCCAGTCCAAAACAAAACCCCAAACAAAATAGGTTGCAGGACTGTTCCCTCATGACTAGGACAGGGAAGACCGTTCGGCCCAGCGTCCTGATAGGCTCTACCACCTGTAGTGTGACAGGAAGGAAAGTACTGTACAATCAAAGGGTTCGCAAGCACTTACTGCACAGGTGCGCTGTCAAACAACTCATCACCCAGAAGGACAAACCAAAACCCGACCGACCCCACCCCCCCCCAGAGCTCATGTCTCTCTCACTGGAAAAAAAAGACCCTCATCAATTATACAAACACAAGAGGCATTTCGGTTCAATCTTGTTCTACCGCAATAGAAATAATACAATTAAATCTAGTTCTTTGGGCTTTATTGACATGGCTGACCGAGAGGTATAAATACCAGACGTTAACAGTCTGGTGTTTAGTTGAAACACAGCTGAGGAGCAGTTCTAAATGAGATAATGATCAATGCACCTCATGATTTCTAGAATATCACCTTGTAGGTTGCTGCCTGTGTCTCGTCTTCATTTTTTAAAACATAATTGTTTAATTCTATACACCCAGACACCATTTTCCACAAGAAATAACATGTAGACAGGCCCTACTTGAAGGAATTACATTCCCAACTGACAAACATTTTTCCAATAGGCAGCTGAAGATTTGTCTATAGAGAAATACCAACATTACAGCACATTTGTATGGAAATTATATCTCAGAATAGCTCAGTTTACTTACCTGACATTTGTGATCTAGAAAACATGTTTTGCCCCAGTTTGTTTCACACATGCATGAAGCACAGGTGAGGGGGATCTGCTGGGGGCATATTTACATTTGACAGCTACCACACCCTTTGAAACAGTCTGTATGCAGTTTATAAATGGCTCTGTTCCCTTCGGTTATTCCCTGAACTCTGGTTTTGACACAGGTAATGACAGCTGGTTTAGCAGTGGTGCCTGGCAGGTGGGCACACCTGTTCAGAAAATGCCTTCAGGTACAGGTGCTTTAGGGGGAAGTAAGGGACCCAGAGGGCTAGGTGACAACTTCCTGTGGGCATATAGAAGATGGTCTGGCTCTCAGGTATCTGAGGAAAACCCATTCCCCTCTACCAAAAAAATGTGTAAAATCAAAACGTTCACAGGGTAGGGAGCCACAGCATTCCTTATTCTTCAACAAGTCCCCTCACATGTACACAAACACACAGTGCCAAGATCCGCAAAGGGAGATGGGGCAGGTCATTTCAATCCTGTTGAATCCATAAAGCCAACTCAGGCAAGGGTTTACCACAGAAGTGGTCTTCACAAAGCTTCACCGCATCATAAGATAGACATATTACATTCGCTTATTAAATAGTTCAATGCAAATGCCTTTAAAATCACTCAGATCGTTCAGTCAATTACTCTCATTCACATTTAACAGCTTTGAACTCTCCATGTCTCCTTTCAAACATGGCATTTCAGTCACAGGGGAAATTAAATCTGCGTGTTAGATTCCTGAGCTGACCTTGCTCGCCCCAGACATGGCATGGGTTCATAACACAGTGGTTCAACACATGCCCAGAATTCATTCAAAAATTATTTAAAAACGTTAGATACACAGAGCATATACAGTGTATTCAGAAAGTATTCAGACCCCTTTGACTTTTTCTACATTTTGTTAAGTCACAGCCTTATTCTAAAATTGATTAAATACTTAAATCTACACACAATAACCCCATGACAAAGCAAAACATATATTTTTTTAATGTATATATATATATATATATATATATACATATATATACATAAAACAATGATAACACATTTACATAAGTATTCAGAACCTTTACTCAGTACTTTGTTGAAGCCCCTTTAGCAGCGATTACAGCCTCAAGTCTTCTTGGGTATGACGCTACAAGCTTGGCACTCCTGTATTTGGGGAGTTTTTCCCCATTCTTCTCTGCAGATCCTCTCAAGCTCTGTCAGGTTGGATGGGAAGCGACACTGCACAGCTATTTTTAGGTCTCTCTAGAGATGTTCGATCGGGTTCAAGTCCGGGCTTTGGCCGGGCCATTGAAGCCACTCCTGCGTTGTCTTGGCTGTGTGCTTATGGTCGTTGTCCAGTTGGAAGGTGAACCTTCGCCCCAGTCTGAGGTCCAGAGTGCTCTGGAGCAGGTTTTCGTCAAGGATCTCTCTGTACTTTGCTCCGTTCATCTTTCCCTCGATCCTGACTAGTCTCCCATTCCCTACTGCTGAAGAGTGGCTTCCATTTGCCACTCTACCATAAAGGCCTGATTGGTGGAGTGCTACAGAGATGGTTGTCCTTCTGGAATGTTCTCCCATATCCACAGAGGAACTCTGGAGCTCTGTCAGAGTGACCATTGGGTCCTTGGTCACCTCCCTGACCAAGGCACTTCTCCCACGATAGCTCAGTTTGGCCAGGCGGCTAGCTCTAGGAAGAGTCTTGGTGGTTCCAAACTTCTTCAATTTAAGGCCACTGTGTTCTTGGGGACCTTCAATGCTGCAGAAATGTTTTGGTACCCTTCCCCAGATCTGTGCCGCGACACAATCCTGTCTCTGAGCTCTACAGAGAATTCCTTCAACCTCATGGCTTGGTTTTTACTCTGACATGCACTGTCAACTGTGGGACCTTATATACACACAGTTGTGTGCCTTTCCAGATCATGTCCAATCAATTGAATTTCCCACAGGTGGATTCTAATCAAGTTGTAGAAACATCAAGGATGATAAATGGAAACAGGATTCACCCGAGCTTAATTTCAAGTCATAGCAAAGGGTCTGAAAACTTAAGTAAGGCATTTCCTGTTTCTTATTTCTAATACATTTACACAACTTTCTAAAACAGTTTTTGGAGTATTGTGTGTTGATTGATAAAAAATGTATTTAATCCATTTTAAAATAAGACTAATGTAACAAAATGTGGAAAAAAAGTCAAGAAGTCTGAATACTTTACGAATGCAATGTAGGTTTTAATCAAACCACTCTTTAGTGTTATTTTGGGTGGGGGGAAAGGGGACAATCCAAAAGCAGGTTAAATTGCCTCTGTTAGGACATCCAATACAAGTATTGTCTTGTTCTACCCGTTTTTAAGGCCACCTTCATGATGGCATATTCAGGACAGTACCATGTGACCATTCAATCAGAAGACACACTCCTCTTGGAAGGTAAAGAGTGTAATAGGGTGATCTGCTGCTCAACGTGGGTGAGGGAGCTATGGCTGCCTAAATTGAAATCCAATCAAATCTTAAATTACAACAGGAAAAGGGTCAAAAAGAATACAAAGGGAAGATAGAAGTCCACAGAAGTGCGATGCGTTCGTCTATTGCACTCACAAGTTAGGCCTCCTGGAAGTCAGGAGACAACGCAGAAAAGTGAACATTTAAAATAAAAAGTTCCATCTTTTTTTCATTGTCAATTATTTATAGCTTCCCTCAAAGTACAGGTAGTAATATAACAATTTGTATTTGATGTAAGGCAGTTTGGTGTTTTGCAGAGAGCCCCGTTACACTTCTCTACTCCCATCCTTTACACAGAGCAGCTAAAAACCACAAGCAAAAAAATCCCCCCTCCAAAAAAACAATCTAACAGCCCTCTCCAAGTAGACAATTCTAGTGAAGTGTAAAACGTGTCGTTTTTAATATGTAGTAAAATCGCAGTAGGATTTGATAATTTACCTTGTGATTTCATTATATAAATGTAGAGATTCAGAACTAATTTCTTCCATTGGTTCTGCCTCCCAAGAGGTCTGTATCAGCTGCAGCACCAACAACTGGCAGCTGATCAAACAGCAAGCTGGTAGATCACCAGTCTGTAGGCTTCTCCACCAATTTCTTCAGTAATTACAAAGAAGCGCGATAACTCCAACAGTACCATCAGCTGGGCTTGATATTATCCAGTCCTTGTAGAAAAAAAACCTAAGTGGTCTTTGCTTCTCATCTTGCGTGTCTTTTTTAAAAATGTGATTTGATGAACATTTACAGTGTTCCAACTAGTATGATTGGTCTGCAACTTCTCCTGAATCCCTAACTCCTCCTCACTCCAGCGTCGTCTGTAAAACATTCTGATCTTCAACTGTCAGTCCCATTTCACAAAGAACGATTAATTTTGCTTTTCCCTTGCTTTGTTTTAAAATGACAAATTCATTTGAAATGGCATTTCCAGTCTTGAATGGATTTGCTGAGAAACTCATGCAGGGGTGTGCACAGTCACAGAAATGGTGATAAGACTAGTTTTCATTTGAGATTAACATAATGATGACACTAAAACTTGATATGAAACATATCTGCAAAAAAGGGGGGAGGGAGGAGCTCTTCGGGGGATGGGCGGGGTGTCGGTCGGGGGGGGGGGGGGGTCTCTGCGCTGACAGAGGAGTACAGCTGGGGAGCTCAGAGCTTCTCTGAAGAAGGTATCCAGATGTAGGGGCCCGACTGTTCCTCAATGATCATCTTGATTTTGTTGTAGATCTCCTCTAGCGAATCACCCTGTACAATGGCTGGTGAGAGAGAGACGCAAACAAATATCATGAGTGCATCAAGATTCCTACTCGCACTACAATACAAGCTCATCTAAAATATTTAGCATCTGTGAAAAAATGTAATAACTACTGGACTTACCTGTGAAAAATTCTCCAAACTCTTGTTCAAGCTTAATTGCTTTATCAAAGACTTTATTAGCTTGTTCGTAAGTCTGTCTCTTATTCATGTCCCTGCAACACAAGACATGATTGTGCAGTACAGGAAGTGATTGTTGTATGGAGTTAATAGTAAAAGTGCAATGCTTTTAACAGTTTATTAGTTCCAAGAACACACACTTACATAAGAGCTTCAATGGATTTTGGTTTGATGAAAATTGCGATCGAATAAAGTTGTGCTTGTTGAAGTCGCTTTATAGCGTTCCCAGACACGTCCAGGATACAATGTTTTCCCTGCAGGAAGAGGAAAGAGAGAACGAGCAGGTCAGTATGAAACTACCACATACTCTATCAAGCTCTACATCCATTAAGAATGAATCAGAAATTAACCCTGGATGCAAACTTGTGAGGACCCAAAAAGGTGACAGTTTTTCCACACAGAAACATGCAGAAAATCTATACGCCGTAAGAATTTCTCTATTTTCAGAGTGGGGTTATAACAATACCAACAATGTGATCCCAGGACAAGTATCAAGATACCAAGTAGTATTGATACCAGATTTAGCTTAAAATTAAATTGATTAAGCATATGCATCCTACCTTTGAAGCATCTTTTTGAGTAGGCTATCACTTTTCTGTTTGTCCTGTGCCATCCAAATTTGTGCATAGCCAAGGTTACCATGTTGTTAGCTAGCTAGCCAGGTAACATAACTAAACAGGGTTGTTTGCAGTAGAAAAGGGAGAAAGGAGCATAACTTCTGACTGGTTTGGCCTAGAAACTTTCAGTGATATAAAGGCGCAAGCATTACTGTCACTGCGCGCTGTCTTAACTCTATGGCTGCGTGACAGCAAAGCCTAGCAGACCGGCCTGCTTGCTCTAACAGGATAATTTAAAAGATACCGATCCACTTCGCTCGCAAACAAATATAACAGAAGCCTCATCACTTGTCTGCACACCCTCAGCTCGCCATCACGGCTAAATAACATTTCAACCTGATGGAGATGCGCAGACAGAATGGGACAGAGAGAAGCAGCTGAGGAGGCTAATGGCTCGCTAGGCTGCTCACAGCAGTCACCGGTGAGACCGGATGAAGCATTTTGATAGAATCTCTCGTGGACCGAATACATGCCAAACTTTCGCGCGAGGATTTTACTTCTGGGTAACCAAGATTCATTCTGATGACATATCGGACATCACGCTCTGAACTTAGTTCGATATTCTATTTGGGGGATGCATTCCGTGCTCAGGCATACATTTAGTTAAGAAATGTAATGTAAAAATGTAATGTAAATGTGAGTAATTTAACAGACGCTCTTATCCAGAGCGACTTAAAAAGTCAGTGCATTCATCTTGAGATAGCTAGGTGGGACAACCACATATCAAAGGCAAGTACATTGTTCCTCAATAAAGTAGCATTCACTTAAGATAGTAATGGGGAGGGGAAGTCACATTTGTTTAGTGATCTCACAGGGAGAAGAAAAGATCTGAGTCTCTTATCTCAATGGGTGCCGAGCACCTGCTGTCAGACCCCACGCATACATATTTGATTTTGAATACGGATCTACACGATTCATGTGGATGACCTATTTTGAGAGCAAACCGGCAAATATCGCAGAAAAGTGACGAGTTTGCATCCCTGTATGCTGTACATTTAATGGTGTGTGTGTGTGTGCCTCCATACCCTCTCAGCCACTGCTCTGACAGACAAGATGCTGGTCCCATAGAGGTTCTCGTTGAACTGGCCCGCCTCAATGAACTTATTATCCTGAATGTCCTTCTCCATCTGCTCCCGCGAGCCCACAAAGTGGTAGTCCTGGCCGTCCATCTCGTTCTCCCGCTGCGGACGTGTCGTGTCTGCACAGAGAGAGGGACCAGTTCAACTGACGGTTAGAGAGTGTGGTCACTAAAACACAGCGTTGCCATACACTGCTGTGATAATGTGATGCATGTTGCGGAGTGGTCTACTCACGAGGAACGCAGGAGCCAAACTTGTGAGAGAACTCTGAAATCAGGTCATCGTTAACTCGGTCTTTCATTGGGCCTAAGATGATCACAGGCCTCGTGTAATGAACTGCAAACGAGAGGAAGCAGGTCAGAAATAATGTCTGCAAACACTGGAATAAAGATAAGCATTTTTTGAAAATGTATTTTACCTTTAATTAACTAGGCAAGTCAGTAAAGAACAAATTCTTATTTTCAATGACGGCCTAGGAAAGTGGGTTAACTGCCTGTTCAGGGGCAGAACGACAGATTTGTACCTTGTCAGCTTGGGGGTTTGAACTTACAACCTTGCGGTTACTAGTCCAACGCTCTAACCACTAGGCTACCCTGCCTGGGAGGAGAAAGTCAAACGAGGTCTAACACTTGTACTCTTATCCTAGGGTGGGTGTGTGTATGTATGCAAGAGAAAGCGCATGTGTGTGTTGCAGCCATTAATGGTCGCCAACCCTCTTCTACAGAGAACAAATATATACGTATATTATACTTACTCTCCTGTCGAATCACTGGCTCGTATGAGAGAATGGTGTCTTCCTGGCCCTCTGAACAGCAGAAAGGAAGAAGACGGTATGTCATCTTGATTATAATCCCATGACAATGGATGACCAGATGTGGCTGATAGTCTTTTCATGCAGTCACATTTTCCATAACAGCACATAAGAAAAGGTTTTCCTACTAAGTGCCTGATACCACCTCAGTGGAATGCCAGCTAACTACAGCACAGAGGACTCAAATAAGTTCTGGATACGGGCGTAATGACGTGCAGCATGCTTTTCATTTAGGTGGATTATCGTTGAAGAAAAACACGTTGCTTACTTGAGCTGCTTTCACTGTCGCTGGTGTTTGACGTCAGGCATTCTGCAAGGAGAGGAACATGTTTAGGGGAAAGTTTAAACCTGTCAGTGGTTGTAGTAGCCACAATCATTTTGGTGGGAAAAAAATATATATATGTTCACCACCGGTCTCAGAACATCAAGGAAATAACGAATCCCCCCGTTGTCCCACTGCTTAACCCCCCAAAAAACAACAGCCGTGTTCAGAGTGACATCACTCTCTATAGGGGGAAGTGGTTGGAGGTGGCAGCAATAGGAAATGAAGTGTTTCCTTTCACAAAGTCCCAACTGACCCTGCGGTCCCTTGCCTATGTTTCCTACGGAGGGGCCTGAATCTGGGACGTCACATACAATGTCAGGGACAAGCAAAAGAAAAAACTGTGGCGGTTAACAAGGATGCATCGGCACTGGGCAGTCAGCTTGGCTGGCTAACAGGGAAAAACAGGACAGGAAAAGCAAACCCTGTCCAGTAAGTGAAGGGAGGGAGATACTAGGTTCTTCCAAGTAATCACTCTGACAATGCCCTGCTAAACTTTTATAGTCAAATCCCTACAGGGGAGGAGGAAATCAGACTAGGTCTAACGCTTGTAGTCTTATCCTAGGGTGGGTGGGGGGGTGTGTGTGTGTGTATGTAAGCAAGAGAAAGTGCATGTGTGTGTTGCAGCCAGTGCCAGTCGGGTCTGCATTGAACAGGCATTTAGCTCGGCGCTCTGGGGACAGCAGCTGCAGCGTGCCAGTCCAACCACACACTTACTCAAACTCTTTGATCCATAAAAGTCATCGCTTAACCCTGGGAAGTCCTGAGTGTCCCGACAGGTGAGAGCAGAAACAGAGAGAGAAGAGGCAGACAGGAAGAAGAAGAGGTTAGTGTAGTGAGCGCTGGCCGAGAGCAAGGGAGGTGTGCTGTGCTGGAAGGCACGGAGATGGGGGGGACCAACACAAGGCACTGTGCTCCCTAAACCCTACTCTATTCCCAGTGAAAACCAATTCCCTTTTCAATTAGACACAGTCAGTCCCATTAAGAATGAGATTTAGACCCGTTGGTCGTAATGCGTTTTAGTGCTGCCGTCCAGATAATGTGATTCTACCTGGGCAGCAGTAAATAGTGGGGGTGTATCAAGGCCTCTAGAAGCAGTACACGGTTACTGTGTTAGTGCAGCCAGACACACACATGCCCTGGCAGCCAGCAGAATACACCTGGAGTCTCCACCAGAGGACAGACAGACACCAGAGAGAGGCCGACACCTGAACCCCAGGCCTGGGTCTGTGTGGGTCCTCTCTGGGTGATTAAATGAGAGGAGAAAAACAGCCACGGTCTGCTCCCAGAGGTGAGTGGAGAGATGAAGCGGAGAGGAAAAGCGCGAAAAGCAAAACCCTCTTATCACACGTTGGGTACTCACGTTCAGACTCCAACTCCTGCACAATATTCTCCTTGCTCTTGTAAAACGGGAACTTGTGTGAGAGGTTGAAGCTTTTTTTGCGCTTTATTTTGATTGACTGCTTGGAGATGTGCATGATGATGGGGGGGCAATGGGGGGGATGAAACAA